>NW_024468999.1:0-12488 GCF_003184825.1 Aspergillus fijiensis CBS 313.89 | reverse complement strand
TATTTTATTTATTTTATTTATTTTATTTATTTTATTTATTTTATTTATTCTATTTGAATAATCTGATTATGTTTTCTAATTATCTTATATATAATCTATAATTCTTTTTAATTATTTGTTTATTTTTAATTCTATTTATAGCTTTTTAAGCTATATTTTATTTATAAATCTAAAAGTAATCTAATCCAGTAGCTAGTAAAGAATCTAGAGAACTAGTTATAAAGACTTGTCTAGTCAGAGCTGTTATTCCTATTAGCTAGCCAGACTAAGAACCAGACGCCAGCCCGCTTCTTAATAAAAATATATTATTTTATTTTATTTTAATTAAAAAGATTTTATAATATTAAAATTTATTATCTAATTTTAGATTAAAAGTTTATTATTATTATTCTTTCATTTAAATATTAGTATTAGTATTTTAAAGAATTATTATATATTATTAAACTTTTTTTAAATTATTAAAATTTTTAGATTTTTATAAAATAGCTAAAGCTAAATAGCTGTTAAACTTAATAATATATATATTTCAATAATTAGAATTTTAGTTATTTAGTTAGTCTGATAAGTATAATCTTATTAATTTACTATTATAAATAAAAAAAGATTTAGAAGTTTTATTTCATATAAAAATTCTAAAATTAATATAATATTAAATAACTCGTAAACCTTTAGTAAAAATTTAGCTAGTTTTTATAAAATTTTAATTTAACTATAACAAAATATTTTTATAAAAGAATTCTAAATTTAATATCTATATTGTATTAAGTTTTTAATAAAATTAAAAAAACCAAAAAGCTAATATAAACATAACTAACTAAATTATTAAGATAAAAATATTTTATAATTTATATGTTAAATATAAGTATTATTTTAAATATATATATATAAAAACTTATTATATTTTAAAATTAATAAAAAATTGTATTTTAAGATTAAAAAGATCTAAAATAAAGATATAAACATATATTATGAAAAATTTATTATATTGTAAAATAACTTTAAATCCAAATATTAAAAAATTAAATAAGAATAATCTTACTATTTATAAAGATTATTTATATATTTTTATAAAGAAAAATTAATAATAATATCTATTAAAATTTTATTACAATAATCAACTAGTAGATTGTTTTAAATAATTAAGAATAAGAATTCTTTTTAAAAAAAGTTTTATTAAACAGATTTTTATATAAATATAATTATTTATATTAAAAAATATTCTATACATTAAAAAGTTATATTTATGAAGTATAAATTATATAATAAGTTTGAATTATTTTTAATTTTTAGTTAATTTTTTATCAAATTATTTATAGACTTTTCTATACATCTATTTTCTATTATAATGAAAAATAATATTTTAATTTTAATTTTTCTTATTATAAATAAATTTCTAAAATAATATTAATTTTTATTAATTTTTATTAATTTTTATTTATTCTTATATATTATAATTACTTTAGACTATTTTAGAATATCCTTTTAAATAAAATTTCTTTACTAGTAAATTTTAGTTTTAAGTTATATATCATATTTAAATTAAATTTTATTTATTAATAATATTTTAATTCTAGACTGATAGCTAAATAAAAAACTAAATTAGATTTTTCAATAATATTTTTAATATTTTATTAATAAAAATTGATTAAACTAGTTTATTTTATGATTTTTAGTTTAATTTATATATAATAATACTTTAAATTCTACCATTAATTATTCTTTTCAGATTTTTTTATATTATCTATATGATTTTTATTTTTATACCGAAACCGGTATTTTTTAAAAAAAGATTTCTATATTTAAAAATTAAATTAATAAATTAATTATATTATAAAGAGACCTATAAAACTAGTAATAGAATATAAATACAATATAAAAGAAATATTATAACAATACTAGTTAATAATTTCTAAAAAAATCTCATAAAGCTGTTTATTTAAAATTCAAAAATTAAATCTTTTTTAAAACTAGCTTTTTCATATATTATATTCCTAAAAATTTTAATAGTTATTAAAAAATAGATATATTAAATTTTGTAGTCTAATTATTATAATTAAACTTATAATATTCTTTATATATTATTATTAAAATAATATAAATTTAATATAAATTTATAAAACTAACTCTTTTTTTTAGATTAAAAAAAAAGAAAAATTAAAGATTAAAAATATTAAAAAAATAGATTTTTAAAATAAATAATATTTTTTAACTAAATAAACAGACCAATTAAATAAATATAATAGATAGATTTCGGAAAAATATATAAATAATGTTAAGTAAGTTATTTAAAGCTATAAAAAATAAAAAAGAATTAACATAATAAAGAAATTTCTGGTTTTAAATATAAGAAAAATAATTAAAGCTATATTAAATTATTATATTAAGTACAATTAAGCTATAGTATTAAAATATATAATTAAAATAAAATTCTTTTATAGATAAGTTAAACTTTTATTTAAAAACTATTAGATTAAGCTAGCTAATTAATAATATTTTAATAAAAAATAAATAATAAAAAATTAGAATTATTTTATTTTTTAAATATAGAAATTCTAGAGAAGTGTCTTATTATTATATATAACATATATTTTATAATAGGTTTTTTTAAAAAAATATCTATTTAATTTTAGTTTATAAAAAAATCTATTATTTCTAAATATTAAATAAAGTATAATCAGATTATCCATAATAAATAATAATCTATAATAAATAAGTAATAAAAAATTAAATAAAACTAATAAATTAATTTATAAATTAATTAGAAAATAATAAAAAATTAAATTAAACTAATAAATTAATTTATACATTAATTAGAAAATAATAAAAAGATTTATAATAATTTTAGATTTATTGTTATTAACTAGTGTATATATATAATAATAGACTAGCTTAACTATTTTAAAATTAACAATTAAAAGTAAAAATAAATAATTAATCTAAATATAAAATATTAGATCTTAATTTAGATTCCAATTAAAAATATATAATTAATAAAAAACTTTTAATACTAGTTAAAAATCTATAAGAATTTAGCAGTATTTTCTAGTATAATAAAAAAATTTAATTCTTATTAATTTAATAAATCTATTAAAAAGCTGTTTAAATATATTTAATAATAAATGTAAGTTCTATTAGAATACTACTTATATATTATAAATATTATAATATTAAAAATATAACTAGATATAAAATTTTCTATATTAATAAAATTAAAATTTTTAATATTAATTTTTAAATAACATAAATAGAAAACAAATTAGATATAATAAATATATCCGTTAAATAATAATAAATAGTTATTAATATTATATTAAAAAATAATAGAAATAACAGTTTTAAAAAAATAAATTAATAAATACATACTAAATAAATAATACAAGTAGAAAAATAATAAAAAATATAAATAAAAAGATTTAATAGAAAGCTAAGATATAGAAAGAAATAATAATATATTAATTTTTTTTATATATATTTTATATTAGATTCTAATCAGATTGTTAGTAAAATATATATTTTATTTACTATTTTAGAATCTTTTATATATGTAATATATAGTTAATTAGATAATTTTTCTATTATTATAGTCCCAAACTTTATTATTTAAAGAATACTATATTATATAATATCTATTACTACAGCAGTCTATATTTACTATTATAGCAGTCTATTTTTAGATTAATATACATTTATTAGATTTTTTATCTAAATATTTATATTATTATGTTACTTATTTTTTATATAATATATTATTTAAAAACTTTTAGAAAAAAGATTTCTTAAGAATTAGTTTTAAAATTAATCAAAAACTATTTTTAATTATTTTGTTTATTTTATTCAATTACTATATCTATTATATTAAATAGTTTCTAATAATTTCTAATTTGTTTAATTTTTAATTATATAAAAAAAGTAACATATTATTTAATAAATTCTTATTAGAATTATCTTAAAGTACTTTATCTATTTTTAAATTAAATTATTTAATTTAAATAGATTTTTAAAAAGTATAAGCTACTTTTTATTAGTTAAAATAATTAAAATAATAAAAAAAAATAGATTTAAATATTATAAACTAAATATAAAAGTATTAAATTCTTAATAAAATTATAATAATATTATACTAATTTAACTTTACCTTCTGAATATAAAAAAAAGAAATTAAATTTAAAAAGATTTTTATTTCTTTTAGTTTAGCTTATAATAGAGAATAGAATAAATTTATAATTTATAATATATTTTTAAAAAGACTTTTCGGAAATATTATATAAAAATTAAAAAATTCTAACTACAGTTAGTTATTTAGATTTTATTTATTAATAGAAATAGTATTAATATATTAATAAAAAATTTCTGAATAATTACTCAAATATTAAAGAATTATAGGATTATTGTATTTAATAGATTATGTTATTTAAAATATAGTTATTTTATAATTTAATATTATAAACCAGTTTAAATAAATCTATTGATAAAATAATTAGAATATTAAAAAAGAATTATTTTTATTTAAATATTTTAAAGTATTATTTTAAATCCAAATAAAATAATAAATTTATATTGATTTTTTTTGGAACTGAAACAAGAACTTATTTAATATATTTATAAATATATACTAAAATTATTAGATTTTTTAAACAAAATAATATTTATTACTATCTATTATTACAATATATTAAATTTAAAGAAAAATAAGATTTAGAAAAATAAGAAAATTATCTAAATAAAACTTTTAGGAAATTGAGATTTTTATCATTAAATAATAAGTTTTTTTTCTTAAAAATCTCTTAAAATAAAAAAAGTTAAAAAAAAAACTTTCTATTATCATAAATATAATAATAAATATTATTTAACTAACTAATATTTTTATAAAAATAAAAATTAAATTAAATTAAAATTAATAAAAAAATAATAATTAAAAAAGCTTTTATATTTTTAATAAACTAGTTTAAAATAAAAACTATTTTTTATTTTAATATATTTATTTTTTTAGAAATATTCTTAAAACTTATATAGATTTAAATTTACATACTGAGATTAATCTTATTAATTATTCATTTAATTAATAATTTTATTCAAATATAGTTTATTTATAATTCTATTAGTTATTATAATTAATTATCTTATTATAAATATTTGTAATATATAAAAGATTTCTATTACTATTATTAATTTAAAAGAATTATATAATTATTTATAAAATATTATATAGTTATTTATAAAATATTATATAATTATTAATTATAATCTAGATTTATTTAAACATTTTATTTTATTTTTAATAATTATTTCAAAAACTTTATATATATATATATATATATCTATATGAAATTAATAGTAATAATATAAAATTTGTTATAGTACAGATTTAATATACCTATTCTATCTATTCTACCTGTTATGTTTATTCTATCTGTTTATCGGCAATTTGAGGTCTCAGAGATAAGATACTTAGGATATATTCTTAATTCTGTTAATAATTATAAGAACTAATATATTAACATGGGAAGTAATTTGATTATATATTATATTATATAGCCGGATTACTCAGCTATACTAATATATTCTCTTAATCCGCACCGTACGTAAAGCCAAAACAGCTATACAAAACAAAAATTAACTAAAATATATAGTATTTTTTATCTTTTTAGTAGCAGCTAGTCGGTTCTTATTCTTTTAGTAGCAGTTAAATCTTATTCTCTTAATAACAGTTAAATCTTTTGTAATCTTGCGGTAATCTAATTCTTATATAAACTTGTATAGCAATTCCAATATCAAGTAATATTAGAAGATAGTATATATTTCTTTTTTAAAAATAATATTAATATACTCAACTTAGTTCTTAAATCTCTTCGGCTTTAACTCCGGGTATAGCTGCCAACATGCCTTTTTTTTATAACTATTCTTTTTATAGTAGTTACAGATTCAAGCTTTATATTCTTTACAATATTCTTTATATAAAGTCTTAGCTAATTGCTTGCCCTTTTTAGTCCTAATAATTTTCGATAAAAAATCTTGATATTATATCTATTTCTCATATTCAATCATCTAGGCGGCGAGGTCTTTAAAACTCGATTCTTTAGACTTATTAAAATAAATAGTAACAAAAATCTTTTAGTATAAATTATCAAGATTTGCAAGGAAAAGATTATATAAAAACTATTTCGAAAACTGTTTCTTCTTCTCGAAGAATAGACAAGACTTAATTAAATACCGTTTTCAACTTTAGCAATATAGCTTTTAATATTAAAATAATTACTTAAAAAAGTTTTTATTACGGTTTAAAGATCTTAAAAAGACTGAGTCTTATTAAAACTATTATATTTCTTCTAAAGAAACTGCCAAAGGGCTTTAATATCAGTATAATGAAACAGAAATTTAAAAATTAAATTAAACAGTAAGTTTAAGATTAAACCGATTATAATTTCTTATTTTTTCTTAGTCTTCTCTATTATATTTTTATTATTTTTGTCAACAGACTTATTGGTAAGAATATTTCAGGCTGAATAAACATAAAATTAAACTTTAATATAAAAACTTTAAAAATACCAGTTCTACGAGCCGGTAAGAATATATAGAGGCTTAATAATTTTAAGTATCTTAGTAATAATAATAATATATTTTATTAATAAAAGAGCTTAGTAATTACGAAAAATATTAAATTTAATAAATAAGAAAATAAATAATATATTCCAGAATTTTAAAAAGGCTTCAGGCTTATAATCTATCGGCAACTTAAAGTCTTAAAAATAAAATACTTGAAATATATTTTTAATTCTATTGGTGGTTATAAAAACTAACGTATTAATATAAAAAGTAACTTGGTTATATATTATATTACATAGCCGGATTACTCAGTTATACCGACACTGTTTAATCTATTTAATCTGTTTAATTCTAATAGTCTAACTGTTTTTCTAACTGTTTTATATATAATCTATAATTTTTTAAACTATTTATTTATTTTTAATTTTATTTATAGCTCTTTAAGCTATATTTTATTTATAAATCTAAATATAATCTAATCCAGTAACTAGTAAAAAATCTAAAAAATTAATTCTAAAGAATTATTTAGTTCAAGATGTTATTTTTATTATTTAATTAAACTAAAAACTAGATGCTAGCCTGTTTTTAATATTATATAGCTTTTTTTTAGAAATAGTAGTTCTAATAAAATACTAATAATTTATAACTTTTAGCTATACTAAATAATTTAGAAGAGTTTATTTAGTATATTAAAAAATATTTTAAAAAATAGTATAATTATTATAATAAACTATATTAGTATATTATAAGTACTAAGACTATATTTAATAATATTTAATATATTATTATAGTAAAAAATACTCTGCTTATCTATTAGACTAAATAAGTTTAGAAAAAAATCCAACTTTAACTACTAGTTTATAAAAATAAATACTATTTAAAAAATTATTTTTAGAAAAAAAAATTAAATTTATACTAAATATATTAAAGCTATTTAGATTACTATTTTTATAGTAAAAATTTAAGTCTAGATTCTAAAGTTTATATTTATTATTAAGAATAGTACAGCTGTTTTAATAAAAATAATTATATTAATTATTTTAAATTTTTTATTTTTATATTTTTTTTTTAAATATATATTTTATTTTAATAAATTTAAAATATTTAAAAAGACCTTGTCTGTTTTACAGCTTAGATTAAAAATAAAATAATTATTAATTTTAACTAATTTTTTATTATAAAATCTTAGATTATTTATATAATTAGCTGTTTTTCGGATCTTGTATATATTTAAATTATTTTTTATACTTAAAATAAAAGGTACTTTATTACTAATTATATTAATATTCTAAAAATCCTAAAATAAATTTTAGAAATCCGAATAATATTTATAATATATATAATAACTTATATTATCTTTATTAAAACAGCAGAAAATTTACTATTTCTTTATTAAATATTAATATTTAGCTATAAAAGCTAAGATATCTGAAACTATTTTATTAGCTATACTAAAATAAATAATTAATAAAGAACTAAAAATAATACTACTATACCAAGATTCTCCGAATCTTAATAGATTCTAAAACTTACTATTTTTTTAAAAAATTAGAAAATAAAAAATCTTAATAATTAATAAATAATAAAACTAATTCTAAAGATTTTCTGCTAATCTAGTATTATATATTTAGAAAGACTAGTTTAGACTAAAATAAAAACTACTTAAAAAAATCTATTATTCTAAAATATAATTTTATAAATCTGTTTATTATATATTATTAGTTTTTTTATTAGAAAACTAACTATTAAGATTACTAAAAATATTTTTATTATAAATTAAACTATTATTTTATTAAAGACTATTTAAAGCCGGATTTTAAAATATTATTAATAATATTTATATATTTTTTATTTTTAAATTCTTATATTTACTTATTATATTTATTATTTTTAAATTTATATATTTATTTATTTTTGAAATATTATTTATGTTTTTATTATTTTATAAAATCTATTTTTAATAATTAAATCTATTTATAAGTCTTATAAATCTTTTAGTTTTATTTTTTATTATAATCTAAATATTTTTATTTATCTAATTTTAGTAAGTAGTTAAAAAAAGTAAGCTTATTTTAAGCTATTAATAAATTAATTTTTTAGTATAATTATATATTATTGCGAAAACTATATTTAAAGAAATTTTTATTAGAAAAACTTCTAAAAAGCTAATTTAATAATTATTTTTATTATTTTAAACTTGAAAAATATAAAAGTTTTAATTTATATTATAATTAATACCGGATATTTTCTTTTAAAAATAATAAATTAAAACTAGATTAAAGTCTATTAGCTATTATTATATTTTTGAAAATTCATAAAATAATTATAGAATTTAATAACTAATAAAAAAAGTCTGACTGTATAATTTATTATATTTAAATAATTTTAAAAATTTATAACTATATTAAAAAAGATATATTTTTTCTAATTATTTATTTTATTTATTATTTAATTATTTTTAGTTTTTTATAGCTAAAAACTTTTAACTTTTATATTAGTTAATTTATATATATAATTTAATTTATTAATTAATATTACTAAAATTATTATAATATTCTATTAAGATTTTAAAAAATTAGACTATTATATAATATATTAATAAAAACCTATTCTAAGAATATTATATTTTTGAAAATTATAATAAAAAAAATATTTATTTAGATTTATTAATTATATATATTATTTATATATACTGCAACTATCTAATATTTATAATAATAATAAACTAGATTAATAAAAATATTAAAGTTTATTAATAAACTAGAAAAACTAGTTTTATCTAAAAATTTTAAAAATTTTAATATTCTTTTTAAAAAGATTAAAAAGTTATTATTATACTAAAAATATAATTATATTATTATTTTTAAGAATAAAAAAACCTGCTTTTTAGTTTTTTATATAAAATATTTTAAAATAAATTATAAATCTTAAAAAATAGCTTTTAAAAGATTTAAAAAAAAATTTTTTATTTTAGCTTATTACTAGTTATCTTTTTAGTACTATTTATAAAAAAGTCTAAAAAAATCTAAAATATATTATAATTACTATTTCTTAAATATTATTTTTATAAGAAATAAATATTTATTTATACTTATAAAAAAGACTCTAAATAATCTAAGAAAATAAAATATTTTATAAAAATTAATATTATTAATATCTTTAGTAATATTAAAATTAAAAAAAACTAAAAATATTTTATTATATTTTAAACTTATTTAAAATTATATAAAACATTTATAATATTATTGAGGTTAATTAAAATTTTTATTATATTCTAATAATATATAAATAATATTTTAAAAAATTATTTTAATATATTTTATATTATTTATTTAGATAATATTCTGATTTATAGCTATATTTATAAAGAATATTTAGAATATATTTTTTATATTTTATAAAAATTAAAAAAAAGAACTTTATATCAAATTATTTAAATATAGATTTACTCTATCTAAAACTAAATTTTTAGATTTAATTATAAACTATAATAAATTTTATATAAATCTAAAAAAATTAAATCTATAACTAAATAGCTTATTTTAATCTATATAATTAATATATAACTTTTTTTAGATTCTAGTAATTTTTATTATTAATTTATTTAGAATTTTTTAGAATTAACTGCTTTGTTTATATATTTAATAGAAAAATATTCTATTTATATAAGTTTTAGATTATTAGAAAATATTTAATATATTTAAAAATATTTTTACTATAATATTAGTTTTATAATTATTTAACTAGATTTATAATATTATTCTAAAAACTAATATTCTTAATTATATATTAAAAAAATTCTGTTTTAATATAATAATAATGAAATATTATATTTTATTATACATTTTTTTAAGAAATATATTTCTGCTGAATATAATTATAAGATTTATAATAAAGAATTATTTATTATTATCTATTATTTTTGATTTAAGTTATTATTAATTATTATAATCTAAAATATTCTATATTTATTAAGTTTTTAAACTATCGACAGGTCTAATAGTCTGAATTTTTATTATATTTTAATTTTAAGATTATTTATAAATATAAAAAATATAGAATCAAGTCCGATAATCTAACTAAAAAATTAAATAATTTTTTTAAGAAAATATATATTTATTATACTAAAATTAAATAGTTTTAAAATAAAAAATATTAATTTTATTTATTTATTAATACCATTTCTACTTCTGTCAGATAATAAAAATAATAAAAAATAATAATCTTACAAAAAAATATATAAAATATACTAGAAATAAAGCTAGTATTTATTTTATATATTTAAAAAATTATATCATTTAAAAATAAATAAAACTTATAATTTTTATTTAAAATATAAAAATCTTTTTATATTGTATATAAAAAGAATAAATAAATTAAAAAATACTAAAAGTTTTAGTTATTAATAAAAACTATTATTTAGATATATTACTAGTATTATATAAAAAAAGTTTTTTTATTATATAAAAACTAATTATAAATATTTAATAATAAATAAATTAAAACTGATCTGACTAGATTAATTTATAATAAATCTATTTTTATATTATTTTAAAAATTCTATATATATAAATTATTAACTCGAGAATATTACTAGTCTAATATTTATTAATATATAAAATAATAAATAAAAAATTATTATATCTATTAAAAATAATTTTATTTAAAAAAAACAAAATAAAAACTTTGAAAACTTTTATTAATATTAAAATTAATAAAATAAAATATATTTATAGACTTTATTATATATTTATCTAAAAATTAAAACTATAATATTATTTCAATATTTATTAATTATTTAATAAAAATAAAATATTTAATTTTTTATAACTTAAATATTAATACTGCTGCTGTTATAATAATATATATTTAATATATAAAAATTATATAATCTATTTTAATTTATTTTTTTAGATAAAAAATCCTAGTTTCTTTTTAAGTTTTAAAAATATTTAATTTAAAAACTTAATATTATTACTAAATTTTTCATATTATATTATTTAGAAACTAATAACTAGACTAAAAAAATTAATATAATATTTAAATAATATTTCCGCGTCTATACAAACTATTTATAAAATAATTAAAACTAGTAGTTTTTTTAATTATATTTATACTAAATATAATCTGTTTTGATATTATTAAAATTATTTTATTTTTTATAAATTATAGATTTTATTTCTATATAAATTTTAAATCTATTATTATTTTCAATAATTCGGCTGTTAAAAATATAGATTAATTTATTATAAAAATATTAATTATTATTAAATTTATTATAGCAGAAATATTTATTATCTAAGCCTAATATATAAAATAAATAAATAAATAATATAAGTAAATAAAAAAAATTAAAGAAAATATTACAAAATATAATAAAATATCTATTATATTAAAATACTAAAATCTAGTAAAAAACTTAATTAAAATATTCTAAAATTATATAAAATTAAAAAAATTATTAATATATATATTTATCAACTAGCTTTATTTTTTAATATAAAAATATATTCTATATTTAATACTAGTTTATTTATTTTTATTAATAGTAAAATTAGTTTTAAACTAATATTAATCTTTATTATATTATATAAAAATTAATAGATTAAGAAAATTAAAAATTAAAAATATTTTTATTTTTATATAAAAATATAGAAAATATAGTCATTTTTAACTAATATATATTATAAAATAAATTAAATATCTAGATCTGATTACTAAACTAGTTTAATATTTTAAAAATATTTATTAAATAGTTAAAAACTTCTATTATTATTATTTTAATAAATTATAATCTATATCTTAATAAAGCTTGCTTTTAAAAAATATATTATTATAATATAGATTTAATATATTTATTTTATTTATTTTATTTATTTTATTTATTTTATTTATTTTATTTATTTTATTTATTTTATTTATTTTATTTATTTTATTTATTTTAT